>NC_140987.1:447172642-447220191 GCF_052327205.1 Somniosus microcephalus | reverse complement strand
GACGCTTGGCGCCCCCCCTTGGGTCGCGCCCCCCCTTGGGTCGCGCCCCCCCTTGGGTCGCGGCCCCCGCAGAGGTTCGCGGCCCCCCCCCGAGGGTCGCGCCCCCCCCCGAGGTGAAGACCGCCGATTGCGGCTGTGCGAGACGGCCGGGGGGCCGGTTGCCAGGGTGACGCTTGACGCTCAGCAAGCCCCGCCCCCCGGCCGAGCCAGAGAGAGACGCCGCATCTCAGCTCCTGCTGCGCACGCACCCTAGCGGCGCTGGGCTGAGGCTCGGCTCTCCAGCCTTCGAGTGGGGCCGGGAGGTGCCTAGCTCGGGCGTGGGTGCGAAGGAGAAGCCGAGGCTTCGAGGCGTACCTGGAAAAACGGAGAAAGGTAGGAAAATTAATGAGATTAGATAAGTTAATTCATTTCTAAATCATTTTTTTTAAAACAATATGTGTTTTAAAAGCAACGTTTTTTTAAAGACGCAGAAAGCGGGAAAAAGAAAGGAAAAGTTTGGAATCAAGATGGCGGCGACTCACCTCGGTTCAGAAGGATAAGGCCCGGCCACACACGCGCCGATTGGCCTGGCGGCACACGCCAGCAACCCGGCGTACGATTGGTCGAGCTCGAGGTCACTCTGTCGCTAATGAGCGGATAATGAGATGCTAATGAGCGGAATGTTAAGATTTTTGGGATACCGCGGGCGCGATTTTAGCCCGGCCGAAACGTAAATACGCTTTAAACCGTCTCGGAAGCGTAAGCTTTCTTTGGAGGTAACGCGCGCGTAGGTACGCCCTGTAACTTTTGAGCGCATACCCGACAGACGCACACGCGATGACAGACAGATAGACAGAATGACAGACAGACAGACAGAAGTACCGATTTATATATATAGATAAGAAGTAGGAGCAGGAGTAGGCCATACGGCCCCTCGGCCTGCTCCGCCATTCAATAGGATCATGGCTGATTCGAACCTAGACTCACGTCCACTTCCCTGCCCGCTCCCCGTAACCCCTAATTCCCTTATCAGCTAGGAAACTGTCTATCTCCTTTTTAAATTTATTTAATGTTGCAGCTTCCACAGCTCTCTGAGGTAGCAAATTCCATAGATTTACTACCCTCTGAGTGAAGATGTTTCTCCTCATCTCAGTTTTGAAATGGCAGCCCCTTATTCTAAGATTATGCCCCCTAGTTCTAGTCTCACCCATCAGTGGAAACATCCTCCCCGCATCCACCCGATCAAGCCCCCTCACAATCTTATATGTTTCGGTAAGATCGCCTCTCATTCTTCTGAATTCCAATGAGTAGAGGCCCAACCTACTTAACCTTTCCTCATAAGTCAACCCCCTCATCTCCGGAATCAACCGAGTGAACCTTCTCTGAACTTCTTCGAGAGCAAGTATATCTTTTCTTAAATATGGAAACCAAAACTGTATGCAATATTCCAGGTGTGGCCTCACCAGTACCCTGTATAACTGAAGCAAGACTTCCCTGCCTTTATACTCCATCCCCCTTGCAATAAAAGCCAAGATTCCATTGGTCTTCCTGATCACCTGTTGTACCTGCATACCAACCTTCTGTGTTTCATGTACCAGGACCCCCAGATCCCTTTGTACTGTAGCACTTTGCAGTTTCTCTCCATTTAGATAACAACTTGCTCTTTGATTTTTTCTGCCAAAGTGCATAACCTCACACTTTCCAACATTATATTCCATCTGCCAAATTTCTGCCCACTCACTTAGCCTGTCTATGTCCTTTTGCAGGTTTTTTATGTCCTCCTCACTCACTGCTTTCCCTCCCTTCTTTGTATCATTGGCAAACTTGGATATGTTGCATCTGGTCCCCTCCTCCAAATCGTTAATTTAGATTGTAAAGGGTTGGGGTCCCAGCACTGACCACTGCGGAACACCACTAGTTACTGATTGCCAACCCAAGAATGAACCATTTATCCCAACTCTCTGTTTTCTGTTAGATAGCCAACCCATGCCAGTATATTACCCCCAATCCTGTGATTTTTTATCTTGTGCAGTAATCTTTTGTGTGGCACCTTGTCAAATGCCTTTTGGAAGTCTAAATACACCACATCCACTCGTTCCCCTTTATCCACCCTTTTGTTACATCCTCAAAGAATTCGAGCAAATTTGTGAAACATGACTTCCCCTTCCTAAAACCATGCTGACTCTGTCCGATTAAATTATGCTTATCCAAATGTCCTGTTACTGCTTCCTTAATAATGGACTCCAACATTTTACCAACCACAAATGTTAGGCTAACTGGTCTATAGTTTCCAGCCTTTTGTCTACCTCTCTTTTTAAATAAGGGCGTTACATTAGCAGTTTTCCAATCTGCTTGGACCTTTCCTGAATCCAGAGAGTTTTGGAAAATTTCCACCAATGCATCCGCAATCCCTACCGCTACTTCTCTCAAGACCCTAGGATGTAAGCCATCAGGTCCAGGGGATTTATTCGCCTTAAGTCCCATTATCTTACCGAGTACCATCTCCTTAGTGATTTTAATCGTGCTTAGCTCCTCCCCCCCATAGCCCCCTGTTTGTCCAGTGTTGGGATATTTTTAGTGTCCTCTACTGTAAAGATTGATACAAAATACTTGTTCAGCGTTTCTGCCATCACCATGTTCCCCACTACTAATTTCCCGGTCTCGTCCTCTAAGGGACCAACATTCACTTTAGCCACCCTTTTTCTTTTTATATAACTGAAGAAACTCTTGCTATCTGTTTTTATATTTTTTGCTAGTTTACTTTCATAATCTATCTTCCCTTTCTTAATTAATCTTTTAGTAATTCTTTGCTGGCTTTTAAATGCTTCCCAATCTTCTATCCTCCCACTAGATTTGGCTACTTTATATACCCTTGCTTTCAATCGGATACTAGCCTTTATTACTTTACTTAGCCACGGATGGCTGTCTTTTCTTTTACGCCCCTTTTTCCTCAGTGGAATATATTTTTCTTGAAAGTTGTGAAATATCTCCTTGAATGTACACCACTGCTCATGTACCGTCTTACACCTTAATCTATTTTCCCAGTCCACTTTAGTCAACTCTACTCTCATACCTTCATAGTCTCCTTTATTTAAGCTTAGTACGCTGGTTTGAGATCCAACTCTCTAACCCTCCAACTGAATTTGGAATTCAACCATGTTATGGTCACTCATTCCAAGGGGATCCTTTACTAGGACATTTTTTATTAATCCTGTCTCATTACACAGGACCAGATCTAAGATTACCTGCCCCCTGGTTGGTTCAGTAACATACTGCTCAAAGAACCCATCCCTAATGCACTCTATGAACTCTTCCTCAAGGCTGCCCTGTCCAATTTGATTTGTCCAGTCAATATGAAAGTTAAAATCTCCCATGATTATAGTTGTTCCCTTTTACAAGCCCCAACTATTTCCTGATTTATACTCCGACCAACAGAGTTGCAACTGTTAGGAGGCCTATAGACTACGCCCACTAGTGACTTTTTCCCCTTATTATTCCTTATCTCCACCCAAACCGTTTCACATCCTGATCCTTTGACCCAATATCATTTCTCACTATTGCAGTGATTCCATCCTTTATTAACACAGCCACCCCACCTCCCTTTCCTTCCTGTCTGTCCACATAAAAGGTATGTGCCTCAAAGTCCTGGGATGGTTGGGAATGGGAGTCATTCAGGGGCCCTGGCACTGAACATGACTGAGGACCAATCTGGTAAATAAATGGAATAATTAAGCATGAAGAGATGAGAAGGTTAAATCCCTCTCCCATGTCCAGATACATCTCCATATAAATCTATCTGCTGGAATCAGGGGAGCTAGTTAAAAGTTCTCCCTCTCCCGTCACTGTGAAGTGACTGAATTGTGTGGCTGTGCTAAAAATAGGTCTGCAGTGAATTCAAAATGAATCAGAGTTGGAAGCATGGATACCTATAATAAAAAAATTGTTTCCCTGCAAATCATCCACTGATTATCGTGGCTCTACCTGATTGATCCGATTCAGCTGTGCTAATGAAGCTCGGAGGACAATTACAAAAAGGACACACTTGGCTTTCCATTTTGAAATGGGGTAAAATTTATATTCGGAAACCTTGCTTTGACTTCAGTAATTATGGTAGTCACTTAGGTGTTATCTGTATAGAGGTTGTGATAAAGGTGATGAGCCCCATTCACTGACTCAGAGACATACAGTTGATATCTGTTCTTTGCAATGCTGCATTCCCCTTTATAACACACTGAAAGACTTGCATTTATATAGCGCCCTTCACGACCACTGGACATCTCAAAGCGCTTTACAGCCAATGAAGTACTTTTTGAAGTGTAGTCACTGCTGTAATGTGGGAAACACAGCAGCCAATTTGCACACAGCAAGCTCCCACAAACAGCAATGTGCTAATGACTAAATAATCTGTTTTTTGTTAAGTTGGTTGAGGGAAAATATTGGCCAGGTCACCAGGGATAACTCCCCTGCTCTTCTTCAAAATAGTGCCACAGGAACTTTTACATCTACCTGAGAGAGCAGACGGGGCCTCGGTTTAACATCTCATCCAAAAGACGGCAGTGCAGCGCTCCCTCAGTACTGCACTGGGAATGTCAGCCTAGCTTTATGTGCTCAAGTCCCTGGAGTGGGACTGTGAACCCACTACCTTCTGATTCAGAGGCGAGTGTGCTACCGACTGAGCCACAGCTGACACTGATTTAGAAAAGACAATTCTGCTGCAGTTCCCCCATTCCCTAATTCTGCATAGTAAGATAATAAAAGCAGAATCCATCCGTAAATTAGAATCATAGAATCTTACAGCACAGCAGGAGGCCGTTCAGCCCGTCGTGCCTGTGCCGGCTCTTTGAAAGAGCTCTCCAATTAGTCCCACACCTCAGCTTTTTCCCCATAAACCCTGCAAATTAGTTTTCTTCAAGTACATGTCTAATTGCCTTTTGAAAGTCCCTGTGTAATCTGATTCCACCACCCTTTTAGGTAGTGCATTCCAGGTCCAAATTCTACCCCTTCAAACTCGTCAGTACCGTAAAGTTGTAGCGAAAACCTTTTCACATGCTTAGTTTTCCTGTTTACAATGGATGGTCCAATAAAGCATACATGTGTGACAGCCAAAGTATTACCAGCCCACAGGTAACTCAGCAACGTTATTCCCTGCCCTGGGAGGGAGATGATGCAATGTTACTTGCTTCCTACACACAAAGGGTGGTAGAAGTTTGGAAACGGCAATTGATGCAAGATCAATTGTTAATTTTAAATCTGAGATTGATAGATTTTTGTTAACCAAAGTTATTAAGGGATATGGGCCAAAGGCGGGTCTATGGAGTTAGATCGCAGATCAGCCATGATCTCATTGAATGGTGGAACAGGCTCGAGGGGCTGAATGGCCTCCTCCTGTTCCTATGTTCCAAAAAAACAACGCCCTTCAAGGCCAACTGCTGGGACCAGGCATTTAAAAAAAATGTTACCTATTAATCCAGCCCCACCAATACCATGTAAATATATTGGTGAAGTATTGGTCCACAGAGCAAAGGGATCCAGCAGTACCATTTGGAGGTGGGTGCCTTTATTCCACCCGCCTACTGTTCTCGTACATGTCCTGCCGGCCACTTCTTTAAAGTAAAATAGTGCGGAGAGGAATTAGGTGTGAGTGCATTCAGCATCTGTATGATAACAGCACCAGTTGGAAAGTCTGCCTTATAATCTCAGCGGTACGTTGTTCTCTAATGAGCAGAATTACTCTGATCATGTGCTAAGGGAAATAATCAAGCACATTTTTTTAATGGATTTTTGAGATCCCTGTAGATAGCGACCAAAGAAAATTCTCACCACCGTATCCCATCTCCACTCCTCCTGAACATAGCTGTTTCTCAAAAGAATTGATGATCAGGCGTGCTCTTAAGAAGGCAAATGCGTGCCAACTGGAAGATACCTTTCGCTGGTGGATGCCATTATTGTTGGTAATAGGAAAGCCACAGGAAACTTAGATGGTCAAGAGTGGAAAATGCAGTGCAGGACTTTGCCTTTGGCCCAGGAGGGAGGGGGTTGGGGGTAAATGTTCCAGGCGATGAGGTAAAAGAAAAAGAACTTGCATTTCTGAAGTGCCTTTCTCGACCTCATGATGTCCCAAAGCGTTTTACAGTCAATGAAGTACTTTTGAAGTGTAGTCTCTGTTGTACTGGAGGAAGGAAATGCAGCAGCCAATTTGCACACAGCAAGATCCCACAAACAGCAATGTGATAAATAACCAGATAATCTGGGCGAGCGGGGCCCTCAGACATACTGGTCCTCAATCACCCCGCTACACTACCGAACTACCCACTCAGTCCCTGTATCCTCCCGTACCCATTACTTTGGTGTCACTCACCTCACCCTTAACCTTTCATCCACTCGCCCCACTCCCACTCACTACTGCCAAGAGCGGGTGTCGAGAAGCCAGAGACTCCTTACCCTCAATCAGTTCCCTTCCTCCTCCTACCCTCCCTTCCTATCTGTTTGCCTCAAAGAGGCTTTGTTTGCTTTTGAAATGTATTTTTTTTTAAACAATCAAATTAGAATGAGGAAAGAAACTGTCTGTCTACCATTCACTATACTTGTCTCTCTCGCTCTCTCTCTCTCTGTTTCACTCACTCTGTAAGTATTAGCATTCACCTTTTCTGACAATCAATAAAGCCCAGGTCACATAACCAGCTGGCATCAAAATTCGTCAGGTGCTTTATTTTTGAAAATTAAAGTAACCTTACAGGAAGAAAACACTTTTGATCCGCCACACCCTTCTCTCTCTCTGTGCCGTACACACCTACACAGTTCTCTTTTTTAAAAGAGACACTCAATATGAATTTTAACTCGGTGTAACTTCTGAAAAATTTCCTCTAGCTTTTCTTCAAATAAGTTTGAAAAACTTTTGAGCAGGAACTGCAAATTGATAACGAAAAAATATTCCTCAGGACAACCGATTGAACGGTACTGAGGCATCCTGGGAAACTAGGCACATTGCACAAGCTCTGACTGCATCGTCCAAATTCAGCTCACCGCTCTGGGGAAAAATATCAAGTTGTCGAAGAAGATACTTTCACCATGTTGCTTCCCAGAGACGAAAGGTAATTGTTTAAACACACCGCACCCCCCAAAAAGTGCGCCTAACTGCTGAATGTTTAAATAAAATCTAAATATAATATTGTGATTGGGTTAACATTCTTTTTAAATACCATTTCAGGCTTGTGTCTCTATCTCTGTAACCTCCTTCAGCCCTACAACCCACCGAGATCTCTGCGTTCCTCTAATTCTGGCCTCTTGAGCATCCCCGATTTTCATCGCTCCACCATTGGCGGCCGTGCCTTTGGCTGCCTAGGCCCTAAACTCTGGAATTCCCTCCCTAAACCTCTCCGCCTCTCTCTCCTCCTTTAAGACGCTGCATAAAACTTCCCTCTTTGACCAAGCTTTTGATCATCAGCCCTAATATCTCCTTATGTCAAATTTTGTTTGAAAAAGCTCCTGTGAAGCGCCTTGGGATGTTTTACTATGTTAAAGGCGCTATATAAATACAAGTTGCTGTTGTTGTGGAACTAGCAAAAACACAGCAATTAAACTGTAATATGAAATCATGTGATGTTTCCTGTTTTGCTTGTCTTAATAGCACCTGTATGTAAGATCATTAAGATGAAATTCTTTCACTTGTTTGGAGATATGCAGGCCAGGGAAGCGATATAGAGAATGAAAAAGGTAATGCATCTTCAACGAAAACAGCAAGGTTTCATTAGAGAATTAAGTAAGGGTACAGACCAATGCTAAAGCTTTAGATAATGGGCCGTGTATTCCGATCCTTATGGGTGTGTACGAACTGCGACACACCCGTAGGGACATCGGAAATGCCGGTTTCAGGCATGCCAAGTGTACACGCTGAAAACCGGCATTTCCGATCTGTCAAGAATACTCCTGACAGATCGGACGCCTGCCCTGGAGAAGGGCCTCCGCGGGTGGAGAGTTCCGCTTTCTGGAGAACCTCCGCCCGCTGAAAACCCTTAGAAATCTTACACCTGGTAATAGCAGGAGTAAGGCCGGCTTTCACCAGCAGAAGAGTTGAAAAAAGTTTTAAAAAATATTTTTCACTCATTTATAATTTAAAAATACTTTTAAAAATAGCTAAGTTTATTTTTAGCCCCGTAAAAAACTTTAATTTTTTTTCAAAAAATTAAATTTTTCTTTAAAATATTTAATTTATTGTAATTTGAACTCATTTTAAAAATGTGATGGTTTTTTAAAAATTTATTTCATGTTTTACAGTGTTTTTGGGGTGGTCTCCATTCCAATATTTGACAGATCTATCTGTCAAGTGTATGAAGGGAGATTCTCTTCTCCTATTGGCTCCCCATGGCCCACGTGATCCCAGGGACGCTTGCGAACCGCCTGCGCCTCTGGGATACGTGGGCCCTGCATATCTGGAGTTTGGAGAGGCCCAGGAACGGAAGTATATGCAACTCGGGTGCCCTCAGTAGATTTTCCCAGATCGGAGGCCTCCACACACGGGAAGCCTCCGATCGGAAAATACGGGCCATTATAACAATCAAAAGTGGTTCAGCCTGTATAAATAAAATAACGGTGCTGTTCGTTCATGCTAGAGAATGGGGACGGGCACAGATTTGAGTCCTGCTTCATTCAGTTCCCAATATGAGTTACTCCAAAGAAAGAACTTGCATTTATATAGCACCTTTCACAAACTCAAGATGTCCCAAAGTGTTTTAAAGCCAATTTTGTACCTTTTTTGAAGTGTAGTCACTGTTGTAATGTAAGAAATGCTACAGCTAAATTTGCACACAGCAAGCTCACACAAATAGCAATGTGATAATGATCAGATAATTTGTTTTTAGGTGTTGATTGAGGGACAAATATTGGTCAGGGTGCCTGTAGTGTATGTGCCTTTAAGTCAGAACTACTTTTACAGCTCCTGTATACTGTAGTACCGGCAGTGATCACACCTGTATATAAGCTTTGCGCATGCCTCTGTACCCCCAGTCTTGAGACCACCCTCCTCCAGTAAAGACCTGTTTATTGTTAATGTACAGCATCCGTGTGATTATTTAATAACAGCATATCCACTGAACCACGGATTCAACAGTGGCGACGAGTGTCGATTCGAATCTACCTGCAACATAAAAAAAAAACAGTCGAGGCCAGGAACACGGGCGTCGGCCACGAGCAACCGCCCAGCAGTCAGGCAGAGATTGAACTTCACAGGGGAGGCTCTGGAGGGCCGGGCTTGGTTCCCCAGCCACGACGAGCAGCAAGAGACTGACGACAGGTCCAGCGCAGACATTTCCCGAGCAGCGGCGGCTGGAGCCAACCGACGGCGGAGAGAAAGCCGAGCAGCGTCGACGGGGTAAGACAGAGGGTGAAGAGCGCAGGGTGCAGCCGAGGGTTGAACACCGAGCAGCGTCGAGAAAAAGAAAACAAACCGGAGAGAGAGAGGGTAGAGAAACAGCCGGGTTCTAGACTGAGCGGTGTCGAAAAATATAAAAAGAAGAACGCGCAGAGCACAGCCAGGGCTCACGGGCTGAACAGGGTCCGCGGGGCGAAGAAAGGGGAGCGTGGGAGATGCCATTGAGCCGCGGAGAAGAAGGAAGAGCGCGGTAGACACCATTTTAGAAGCCGCAGCGGAGAAGAAGGGCAAGCGCGGGAAGGAAGGAAAGCGTGGGAGACGCCATTTTGTGCCAGCGGAGAAGAAGGGGAAGCGCGGGAGGCGCCATTTTTGACAGTTAACTCACACCCAAGGATGCCGAAGAGTGGCAGTATCTCTACGTTCGGCAATGAAGTCGAAGATTGGGCGACATATGTGGAACGTATTGAGGTGTACTGCAGGGCGAATGAAGTGCCAGATGCTAATAAAGCACTGGTTCTGTTAAATTCCATGGGTGCAAAAACTTATGGGTTACTGTGAAATCTAATAGCCCCAGAGAAGCCGGTAAACAAGAATTTTGAAAGCTTAGTAGAAATCCTACAGGACCACTTAAACCCCACACTGCTGCTGATAGCAGAACATTTTAAGTTCCACAAAAGGAACCAACACAAAGATGAAAGCAATGCTGAGTACCTAACGGAACTGCGCAAGCTATCGAAACACTGCCAGTTTGGAGCGGGACTAGCAGATACGTTAAGGGACAAGTTTGTGTGTGGGCTACTAAGTGAAGGAACCCAGAAACGGCTTCTATCAGAAAAGGACCTTACGCTGGACAAAGCTTTCAGTATGGCAGTATCACACGAAGCAGCCGCAAGGGGCGCTGCAGGGATACAACGGAGACCGCAAGAATATGGCACCAATGAAATGTCCTATGGAACAGGGAAGTGCTATCGCTGTGGCAGAACAACACATGACCAGAAAGATTGTTGGTTCAAGGACCAAGTGTGCAGACAGTGTGGGAAAGCAGGACACATAGCAAGAGTCTGCAGGTCTGGGAAGAAAACCAACAGTAAGAAATCTCCACAGGAGAAGTACAAAAAGGTACACCAGGTGATGGACAGTGGTTCAGACGAACAGAAAAGTGACACAGACTCCGGAATCAAGGAGCTGGGGTGTCTGAAACTACATAAGGTAACAGAAATGGAGGATCACCAGACTATCTGGGTTACACTCAAGATAGACAGAGTCCAAGTGAAAATGGAATTGGACACAGGGTCAGCGCTAACAGTCATAAATCAAAGAGGCTACAAGCGGCTATTTTCACACATACCCTTGAAAGCTACAGACACCGACACATATCCCACCCTATCCCCGTAACCCCACGGGCCTCTATCTGCACTGTGGGGATTCTGTGATTCTGTGATTGTCTTGAAGACGTATATGGGGCAAAAAGTCTACCCCAAAGGAAAAATAAGGGTGAAAGTGATATATAAAGGCCAGGAAATACCTAAAATGGATATATATGTATTGCCAGGTGGAGGACCACCACTGCCTGGACGTGAATGGATCCGGAAGATACAATTAGATTGGCATTCCATACAGGCACTGAAGGTTGAGGCCAAAAAGGATGACGACGTCACACCTGGACGACTGTCAAAAATGCTAACTGATGCAAAAGAAGTGTTCCAGGAGGGACTAGGAACACTAAAAGGAATAACAGCAATGATTAAAATAGAGGAAAATGCAAGCCCAAAGTTTCTGAAGGCCAGACCAGTGCCTTATGCGATCAGACCAGCTGTTGAAGCAGAGCTGGAAGGGTTGGAACGTTCAGGAGTACTGTCCAAAGTGGACCGGAGCGAGTGGGCTACACCCATTGTTCCTGTAATGAAGAGGTCGTTGTGTAATACGCCTGGGGAACCAAAGAAGGTCCGCATCTGTGGGGATTTTAAGATGACAGTGAACCCAGCCCTTCACACGGTACAATATCCACTTCCACGAATTGAGGATATTTTCGCCTCGCTATCTGGAGGTAAACGCTTCACCAAAATTGATCTAGCCCAGGCGTACTTGCAAATGGAGGTAGAAGAAGCTTCGAAACAATACCTTACGATCAACACTCATAAAGGTCTCTATCAATACAACCAGCTGGTGTTTGGAGTAGCCTCGGCTCCGGCTATCTGGCAAAGGGCGATGGATCAGGTCCTGCAAGGGATTCCAGGGACCCAGTGTTATTTGGATGACATCTTGGTCACGGGCGAAAATGACGGTGATCACCTCGCCAACTTGGAGAAGGTGCTCACCAGATTAAAGGAGTATGGGCTATGAGCTAATCGCCACAAGTGCGAGTTTTTCCAGAAACAGATCTCATATTGTGGCCACGTCATCGATGAAGAGGGGTTACATAAGTCCCCTGACAAGATTGAGGCAGTAGTCAAGGCTCCAGCACCGGAAAATGTGTCACAACTGAGGTCGTTCCTCGGGCTGGTAAACTACTACCACAAGTTCTTACCAAATTTGTCTACGGTATTACACCTACTGAACACCCTACTGCAAACAGGGGTACCATGGAAGTGGGATGACGAACGTATACGAGCTTTCCAGAAGTGTAAAGAATTCATCACATCAAAAGAGGTGTTGGCCCATTTCAACCCAGCACTACCAATTCGTTTGGCATGTGATGCATCACCCTATGGTATTGGAGCGGTGCTGTTGCACAAATTCCCTGACGGGTTGGAGAGGCCAGTAGCCTTTGCGTCTTGGACACTAACCTCAGCCGAGCGCAACTACGCCCAGATTGACAGGGAGGCCCTCAGCCTAGTATGGGGAGTAAAAAAATTCAACCACTATCTGCATGGGCAGAAGTTCACCTTGCTGACTGACCACCAACCACTTGTCTCCATCTTTAATCCTAAGAAGGGCGTTCCAGTGATGACTGCACAGCGGTTACAAAGATGGTCCCTGTTTCTAGGGGCGAATCAATATGAAATAGAATATAAAGGCACAAAACAGCATGGGAACGCTGATGGGCTATCGCGCCTGCCACTGCCTACTGTGGAGGAAGCACCAGCAGTGGACCCTATTGAGATATTTTATTCGTCAATAATTGAACGATTGCCAGTAACGAACGCGGATATAGAGGAGGAGACCCGCAATGATCCTACGCTGTCTCGGGTATATGAATTGACAGTGAGGGGATGGTCAACTCATGGCGACTCACTGTTGCCAGCATTCTCATCCAGAAGAGAACAGCTGTCAGTATGCCAGGGGACAGTGATGTGTGGATCCAGAGGGGTGTTTCCACCCAAGTTAAGGGAGAGAGTGCTAAATGAACTAAATGAAGGTCATCTGGGGGGAGTGAAAATGAAAAGCCTTGCTAGGGCTTATGTGTGGTGGCCGGGAATCGATCAACAAATCGAAGACCTAACTAAGAGCTGCTTAGGATGCCAGAAGGTCCAAAATGCACCACCACATGCCCCTCTACACCCATGGGAGTGGCCCTCCTCTCCATGGCAATGGGTGCATATTGATTTTGCTGGTCCATTCATGGACTCAATGTTCTTAATAGCAGTGGATGCTCATTCAAAGTGGCCTGAGGTGATAAAAATGTCTTCAACCACTACAGAGAAAACGATTGCAGTCCTACGGACCATATTTGCCAGAAATGGTTTGCCAGAGCAGATTTGCTCTGATAATGGCCCACAGTTTGTGTCCGACGAGTTCCAAAAATTTATGAGAAGGAATGGGGTAAGGCATTACACATCTGCCCCCTATCATCCAGCCACAAATGGATTGGCTGAGAGGTTCGTACAAACCTTTAAGAAGGCGATAAAGGCCATGTGCGATGATGAAATTCCACTACAGCATAAGATGGACAATTTCTTATTAGCCTACCGAAACGCGACACATGCAGTTACCAACCAGACCCCGGCCATGATGTTCTTTAACCGAAGGTTGAGATCTCGTCTGGACTTGCTCATACCAAATGTGCGAAGAAATGTTGAGGACAAACAATTCCAGCACATCAATGAGAAGCCGACAAGGAGCTTCAATGTAGGGCAACCAGTCTTGGCCCGTGACTATCGAACAGAGAAATGGCAACCCGGAACGATATGTTTAAGGCAGGGGCCATTAATGTACACAGTGGATGTCAGGGAGAACATTGTGAGACGCCACGTCGATCAGATCTTAGCGTCACAGGAACACATCAACCCCATGTCTCGAGTACCTGGGGATGAACCCGACATACCAGTAGCATCTACCTCAGACCCAGTAGCAGTGGAACCCGATGAACTACCCGATGAAAAGGGGTCAGAATCGCCTCTGCACCAAGAACAAGAACCTCCGGAAAGGCGCTATCCCGAAAGGGTCAGGAAGCCGCCCCAAAGACTGAATCTATAAATGGACTTTTGTTGTTTAATGTACATGTTGAAATGTCAATTGTTATTTGAATATTAGGGGTACTACCAATCTAAAAGGGGAGGAATTGTAGTGTATGTGCCTTTAAGTCAGAACTACTTTTACAGCTCCTGTATACTGTAGTACCGGCAGTGACCACACCTGTATATAAGCTTTCCGCATGCCTCTGTACCCCCAGTCTTGAGACTACCTGTGGTAAACCACTGTTTGTATTCCTGTTTGTCCTGTTTGTATTCCACTGTGTACATGCCTGGACATGCCTCGGCTGACTCCTCCCACAGGTCCTAGTATAAAGGTGACTGCTCCCCAGCCCTTAGTATCATGGACCGGTCGACCACGCGAGGCAGACCTCCATTCTGTTGTTAATAAAAGCCTTTGGTTACTCTTCTAACTCTCAGTCTTTTATGAGTAATTGATAGCGCATCAATTTTATTAACAACATTTTTATAATGGAGAAGATCCTCACACCAGCATGCCTGGACTTAGATCATCGGGAGGCGGACTCATCCACCAAGTTTACTCACTGGCTTAAGTGTTTCGAAAAATTCCTGACCGCCTCCGAAGCAATCAAATCGGACGAGGACAAACTGGATGTCCTGACCTCCAAAGTGAACCACCGAGTGTACTCGGTCATACAAGACGCGACCTCGTACGCGGACGCTATCAAGCTCCTCAAGGACCAGTACACGCGCCCAGTGAACGAAGTGTACGCCAGGCACCTCCTGGGGAGTCGTAAACAACAACCTGGGGAATCGACCGTGGAATACCTTCAGGCACTGTCTGTGCTTGGCCGGGCCTGTGGTTGTAAGGATGTAAAGGCCGCCGTGTACACAGAGGAACTTATCCGGGACGCTTTTGTAGCGGGCCACAGATCCAATTACACCCGACAGCGACTGTTGGAGCAGAGTAACCTCGACCTCAACAAGGCCTCTGAACTCGCACTATCGTTGGATGCAGCCTACCAGGGCATGGATGCCTACTCCTCTGCACCGTGGACGCCGCGGGGAATGACAGCCTGGGACACGGTAGGACCGCCTCATAGCGCCGTGCCACCCCAGCCACACCCCAACAACGGCCCAACTACCACAGCAGTGTCCCAAGGCCAGACAGCAGTGCCCCAAGGCCAGAAATGCTACTTCTGTGGCCAGGCAAAACACCCCAGAGCGCGCTGCCCGACGAAAAACGCGATCTGCTCGGGCTGCGGGAAGAAGGGACACTACGCTAGCGTCTGCAGGGCCAAAGCCAACCCGAACCCCAGCAGCGCCGCGTGTGGGCCATGCGGGCCGCCATCTTGGACCTCCTCGGCCATGTGCGAATCACCGGTACAGCAGCCATTTTGGACGCCTCCAGCCACATGGGGATCATGGACGCCGCCATCTTGGACGACAGCCGGGACGCAGCAGGCCCCCGACACCGCCTCATCTGATACCCGCAGCGACACACCGACCCCTACGCTGGCATCCATTACACTGGACCAAGCGAGACCGCACCAACTGGCCAGTTCCACAATGGACATTAAGGTAAATGGCCACGATACAATCTGCCTTTTTGACTCTGGGAGCACGGAGAGCTTCATCCACCCCGACACGGTGCGGCGTTGCTCTCTCCCAGTCCTGCCTGCGCAACAGCGGATTTCTATGGCCTCCGAGTCCCAGTCGGCGGACATCGGCGGCTACTGCGTGGTGACACTCGTAGTAGACGGGACCGTGTACGATCATTTTAAACTTCTGGTCCTGCCTGACCTCTGCGCTGCCGTCCTGCTGGGGTTAGATTTTCAGTGCCACCTTAAAAGTGTTACGATGGCGTACGGTGGACCCCTACCCCCACTCACAGTCCGCAGCCAGCAGCTTCCAAACTGCCCGCCGCGCACCAGGTGCAACCTCTCCACACTCAGAGTCACCCCCCCCCAACTGTTTGCTAACCTCACCCCCGACTGTAAGCCCATCGCCACAAAGAGCAGGCGATACAGTGCCGGGGACAGGGTTTTCATTAAAACCGAAGTGGAGCGGCTCCTGAAAGAAGGGATTATTGAGGGCAGCACCAGCCCCTGGCGAGCCCAGGTTGTGGTCGTTAAGACCGGCGAGAAGCAGCGCCTGGTCATCGACTACAGCCAGACAATAAATCGCTACACCCTGCTGGACGCCTACCCACTCCCCCGTATAGCTGATATGGTCAACCAGGTCGCGCAGTACCGCGTCTTCTCGACCATTGACCTGAAATCAGCGTACCACCAGCTCCCCATCCGCCCTGAGGACCGCCAGTACACTGCCTTTGAGGCAAACGGCCGCCTCTATCACTTCCTTAGGGTTCCCTTTGGCGTCACCAACGGGGTCTCCGTCTTCCAAAGGGAGATGGACCGGATGGTAGATCAAAATGCGTTGCAGGCCACTTTCCCATATCTGGACAATGTGACCATCTGCGGCCGTGACTTGCAGGACCATGACGCAAACCTCGAAAAATTCCTCCGCACCACCCAACTCCTAAACCTGACATATAACAAGGAGAAGTGCATATTCCGCACAAACCGCCTCGCCATCCTTGGCTGTGTTGTGGAACACGGAGTCATCGGCCCCGACCCCGACCGGATGCGTCCCCTTATGGAACTTCCACTGCCCCACTGCCTCAAGGCCCTGAAGAGGTGCCTAGGGTTTTTCTCCTATTACGCTCAGTGGGTCCCCTACTATGCGGACAAGGCCCGTCCGCTGATCAAGTCCACCTCTTTTCCCTTGACGGCAGAGGCCCGCTTAGCCTTCCACCGTATCAAGGAGGACATTGCCAAAGCCACCATGCACACAGTGGACGAATCCATCCCCTTCCAGGTGGAAAGCGACGCGTCTGACTTTGCCCTGGCCGCTACCCTCAATCAGGCGGGGAGACCCGTGGCCTTCTTTTCACGAACCCTCCAAGGCCCGGAGACCAGACACTCCGCTGTTGAGAAGGAGGCCCAGGCGATTGTGGAGGCTGTGCGTCATTGGAGGCACTACCTGGCCGGAAAACGATTTACCCTGCTCACTGACCAGCGTTCAGTTGCTTTTATGTTTAACAACAAGCAGAGGGGCAAAATCAAAATTGACAAGATCTTGAGGTGGAGAATCGAACTTTCCACCTACAACTACGAGATCTTGTACCGGCCCGGGAAGCTAAATGAACCCCCGGATGCGCTATCGCGTGGCACCTGCGCCAGCGCGCAGATCGATAGACTGCGGGCCCTCCACAATGACCTCTGCCACCCGGGGGTCACCAGGTTCTTCCACTTCATCAAGGCCCGCAACCTGCCTTACTCTATTGAGGAGGTCAGGACCATGACCAGGAACTGCCAAGTCTGCGCTGAGTGCAAACCGCACTTTTATAGACCAGACAGGGCCCACCTGATAAAAGCCACTCGCCCCTTCGAGCGCCTGAGCGTCGATTTTAAAGGGCCTCTCCCCTCCTCCGACCGCAATGTGTACTTCCTCAATATTATTGATGAGTACTCCCGTTTCCCGTTCGCCTTCCCCTGCCCGGACATGACCAGTGCCACGGTCATTAAATGTCTGAACAACCTCTTCACCCTGTTCGGCTTCCCCAGCTATATCCATAGCGACCGGGGCTCATCGTTTATGAGCGACGAACTCCGTCAGTACCTGCTAACTAGGGGTATTGCCACAAGCAGGACCACCAGTTACAACCCCCGGGGGAACGGACAGGTGGAAAGAGAAAATGCGACAGTTTGGAAGGCCGTCCTGCTAGCCTTAAAGTCTAGGGGCCTTCCAACCTCCCGCTGGCAGGATGTGCTCCCCGATGCGCTCCACTCTATTCGGTCACTGCTCTGCACTGCCACTAACGCCACCCCTCATGAGAAAATGTTTGTCTTCCCAAGGAAGTCCACATCGGGGACATCGCTACCGCCATGGCTGACGTCCCCAGGGCCGGTCCTACTGAGAAGACACGTGAGGACCCATAAAACGGACCCCCTGGTCGAGAGGGTCGACCTCCTCCACGCCAACCCCCAGTATGCTTACATCGCATACCCGGACGGGCGGGAGGACACAGTCTCCATAAGAGACCTTGCACCCTCGGGGGCCGCAGTAACCCACTACCCACTACCACCCCCCCCCACGATCCGATATCCAGCCCCAGCAGACGGCAGGCCTGGGCCCCGCGACCCGCTCGACATCTACGAGGACGACACGCCTGTGCCACAGCCTACGCTGGACTCGACGCCGGAAACTTCACTACCCCTGCCGTCGCCACGCAGATCACAGCGGCAGACAAGACCTCCGGAGAGACTCCAATACACTAACTTTTAATACACTTCACCCCGCCGGACTCAATTTTAAACAAGGGGTGAATGTGGTAAACCACTGTTTGTATTCCTGTTTGTCCTGTTTGTATTCCACTGTGTACATGCCTGGACATGCCTCGGCTGACTCCTCCCACAGGTCCTAGTATAAAGGTGACTGCTCCCCTGCCCTTAGTATCATGGACCGGTCGACCACGCGAGGCAGACCTCCATTCTGTTGTTAATAAAAGCCTTTGGTTACTCTTCTAACTCTCAGTCTTTTATGAGTAATTGATAGCGCATCACTACCCTCCTCCAGTAAAGACCTGTTTATTGTTAATGTACAGCATGCGTGTGATTATTTAATAACAGCATATCCACTGAACCACGGATCCAACAGTGCCAGGGAGAACTCCCCTGCTCTTCTTCGAAATAGTGCCACAGGATCTTTTACGTCCACCTGAGAGAGCAGACGGGGCCTTGGTTTCACGCCTCTTCTGAAATACGGCCCCTCCGACAGTGCAGCACTCCCTCAGCACTGCACTGGGAGCGTCAGCCTAGATTTTTTGCGCTCAAGTCTCTGGAGTGGGACTTTGAACCCACAACCTTCTGACGCGGAGGCGAGGGTGCTGCCCAGTGAGCCACGGCGGACGCACAAGGGGTGTAGCATCAAGCAGAGGTCGTAATGTCTCGCTGCAGGTGGGGAGGTGAAGGAGTCAGGGCCTAGACGGGTCTGTGACACCTCGCCGGCAGCCAGCTTCAAAGAGCCTTAGCTGTGGCCAGGCACAGACTGCGCACCTGCCCTGGTGGCTGGAGAGGGTGCTGGGCCTTAAAGCAAGGGATAAAAATCTCGAGGAAAATCACGGGGCAAAGTTAACACCCCACAAAAAAAGCCCGGTAAATCAAAAAAAACGAATCCCAGAGTCTTCCTCATACACTTCATTTTTAAAGTACCACAATAGATTTTCCAGCATACCGTACATGTTAGCTCTCTCTCTCCCTCTCACAGATTGGCTAATCGCAGCCTGTCAACGTCAAATGGCTTTCTGATGGAGCTGCAACTGAAGCTAAACATCAGCAGTAGGTTAGAGGTGCCTTCAGAAATTTAATTGCTTGGCGAGGCCGTTCTAATATCGTGTTGGCTGATCGATGCGTTTGTTTAATTGGGCAAATCGAAATTTTGAAACAGCACAATGGTACAAGGGAATAAACCTTTTTAAACTGCCCACAGCCCCAACCAATCTCCCATAGAAAGAAAGACTTACATTTATATACAGGAAACTCTCGTTTAAATGGCACCTAAATATCCGGAATTCTCTATTAACCGGCAAAATTCTCACTCCGAAAACAACAGTATACAGTCGTTTATAAGTTTTGTTTTACTGTTAAGTAATTAAAGAGTTATGGATTACCCTCAACTGGCAGTACTGTACTTAATCAAGCATCTTCCACCATCCATTTAACACAACATTCTGTAGGTGAGGACCCAATTATACTGCACATTTCTTGATTTTTTTATTTTTGTTTGTTAAAAATAGCCTCGGTAGATATACCTCTCCGTTATCCGGAATTTTTAATCAACCGACACCATCCCGGTCCCGGATACGAAAGAGTTTCCTGTAGCGCCTTTCACAACCACCGGACATCTCAAAGCACTCTACAGCCAATGAAGTGCTGTTTTGAAGTGGAGACACTGTTGTGATGTGGGAAACACAGCAGCCAAATTGTGCACAGCAAGTTCCCACAAACACCAGATAATCTGTTTTTGTTATGTTGTTTGAGGGATAAATATTGGTTCGGACACTGTGATGAAATATGCCATTCATCACTCATCTGTATTCTCTGTGTGATTGTGCCTGTGACTGTGGTTTAGTTTCAGTTTCATTTCCCTTACCTCAGTTCCGTTTCCTCACCTTGTATTGTATTGTGTGTAGGGCTCCGCCCATACCTGGCCCCTATGTAAGCAGGCTCAGCGTGCCTCACATCCAGTACTGCAGACCTCTGGATGGAAGATACCTCTCCACTGTGTGTTACCTTCTAATAAAAGCCTTGTTTTGTTCCGCTAACATTGAGTCTCGGATTTATTGAGGCACATCAATTTTATTAACTTACTTTTCAACACAATGGATCAACTCTTGAAACCCGAACGTTTGGATTTGGACCAGCATGCTTCGGACGCATCGGCACGCTTCGGACACTGGTTTATGTGTATGGAATTCTTCCTGGACAATTCCGCAGCCGTCACATGCGCTACGGACGCTGAAAGTATGAATCGCGGAATCCTGCGGAATTGGGTAAGCCATAGGGTTTACCCCCTCATCCAAGACGCCGACACGTACCCGGCCACCTGCGACATCTTAAAGGCGCATTACCAGCAGCCTACGAATGAGGTGTATGCTAGGCATCTGCTCGCTACTCGCGCACAGCGACCTGGGGAATCGCTGGATGAGTTCCTAGTCACCCTGAAAACGCTTGGCAAAGACTGCAAGTGCCAAGATGTAAAAGCCGCAGTGTACACTGACGAGCTTGTTCGCGATGCCTTCATCACAGGCCTCAGCTCCACTTACATCCGGCAAAGAGTGCTGGAAAAAACGGGATTGGACCTGAAACAGGCTGTGGACACAGCGCGATCCCTGGATGTGGCCCAGAGAAACTCGGACGCCTACTCTTCAGCCCGCGCCGCCCACGCCACCACGTGTGCACCAAGGGCGCCGCCATCTTGGAAGGCATCTTCCCCGCCCGGCAGCCCGACACCGTCGGGGCCCCGCTCTCCCCCCAGAAGCCCTACGACAGCCGCGACGCGTCGGGGACCCAACTGCTACTTCTGCGGGCAGTCGAAGCACACCAGAAACCTGTGCCCGGCGAAAGGCACCACCTGCTTTAAGTGCGGTAAGAAGGGGCACTTCGGGAAGGTGTGCAGAGGGAACCCCGCCGGAAAACCCGCCACTGCCGCGTGTGCGCCGTGGGAGCGGCCATCTTGGACACCATCTTGCCCGACCTCGTGGGGTCCGCCATCTTGTGAGCAGACAGCGTGGACGCCATCTTGTCTCAATCAGGGCCCTACAGTGGCATCGGTCACAGTGGACCAGACCAGGCCGCACCCGCTATCCAAATCAATGGTGGACATCGAGGTAAACGGGTGCGGGGTTAAATGTTTAATTGACAGTGGAAGCACAGAGAGTTTTATCCACCCTGAACTAGCACAACAACTCTCCCTAAAGGTGGTCCCTACTCGGGGTACCATCTCTATGGCTGATAAAACCCAGACATCGACCATTATGGGTTACTGCACGGTACAATTGTCCGTTAACGGAACTGTATACGATAATTTTAAAGTACTAATCATGAAGAATCTATGTGCGAGCGTGATCTTGGGCCTGGATTTCCAGTGCCACCACCAAAGCATCACGCTCAATTACGGTGGGTCCCAGCCGCCCCTCACAGTGTGCGGTCTGGCTACCCTGAAGGTAAAGCCGCCTTCGCTATTCGCGAACCTTACCCCTAACTGCCGGCCAATAGCGACCAAAAGCAGGAGGTACAGCTGGGAGGACAGGCGGTTTATCGCGACCGAGGTAGACAGGCTCATGAAGGAGCGCATTATTGAACGCAGCAACAGCCCGTGGCGTGCCCAAGTGGTAGTGGTAAGGGGTAGCGAGAAGAAATGGATGGTGATCGACTATAGCCAAACGATCAACAGGTACACCCAACTAGACGCCTACCCGCTACCCCACATATCAGAAATGGTGAACCAAATCGCCCAATACCGGGTGTTCTCCACCATCGACCTCAAGTCAGCGTACCACCAGCTCCCTATCAGACCAGAGGACCGCCCGTACACCGCCTTCGAGGCGAACGGACGCCTCTACCAATTCCTCAGAGTCCCCTTTGGGGTGACGAATGGGGTCTCGGTCTTCCAGAGGGAGATGGACCGCATGGTCGATGACCACCACTTGCAGGCAACCTTCCCCTACCTCGACAACGTCACCATCTGCGGTCACAACCAGCAGGATCACGACTCGAACCTCGAGAGGTTCCTGAAAACCGCACAAAAACTCAACCTCACTTACAACGAGGACAAGTGCATTTACAACACCACGCGCCTCTGCATACTAGGCAGCATGGTGGAGAATGGGGAAATCGGACCAGACCCCGACCGATTGAGCCCCCTACGGGAGCTGCCCCTGCCCAACACTCCCAAAGCCCTGAAAAGGTGCCTGGGGTTATTTTCTTATTATTCCCAATGGGTCCCCAACTACTCCGACAAAGCCCGCCCCCTCTTGAAAGCATCCTCTTTTCCGCTCTCTGCTGAGGCCCACGCCGCCTTCAAAAGCATTAAGCAGGATATTGAGCGGGCCACGCTACAGGCAGTGGACGAGAACACTCCCTTTCAAGTGGAAAGTGATGCGTCTGACTTTGCCTTGGCGGCCACCCTCAACCAGGCGGGGCGGCCCGTAGCTTTCTTCTCGAGGACCCTCCAAGGGCCCGAGATCAGACACTCCTCCGTGGAAAAGGAGGCCCAAGCCATCGTGGAGGCAGTGCGCCACTGGCGCCACTACCTAGCCGGCAAACGCTTCACCCTACTTACCGACCAGCGGTCGGTAGCGTTTATGTTCAATAATAAACAGAGGGGGAAGATTAAAAATGATAAGATTCTTAGGTGGCGGATCGAGCTCTCCACCTTCGATTATGACATCATTTACCGGCCAGGGGCCCTTAACGAATCCCCCGACGCCCTCTCACGAGGGATGTGTGCCAGCGCCACCGGGGATCGGCTACAGACCCTCCACAACGACCTCTGCCACCCAGGGGTCACGCGGCTGTTCCACTTCATAAAGTCCCGTAACTTACCCTACTCGATTGAGGAAGTTCGGTCTCTGACCAGGAACTGCCGCACTTGCGCTGAGTGCAAGCCTCGGTTCTACCGCCCAGATAGAGCCCACTTAATCAAAGCTACACGGCCCTTTGAGCGGCTCAGCTTAGACTTCAAGGGCCCCCTCCCGTCCGTCGACCGCAATGTTTACTTCCTGGACATTGTGGACGAATACTCCCGTTTCCCATTCGCCTTCCCTGCCCAGACATGACCAGCGCCACGGTCATTAAATGCCTCAACAGCCTGTTCTGCCTGTTCGGTATGCCGAGCTACATCCATACGGATAGGGGGGCGTCCTTCATGAGTGAAGAGCTACGCCAGTACATGCTGTCCAGGGGGATCGCCACGAGCCGTACCACCAGCTACAACCCCCGGGGTAACGGTCAAGTGGAGCGAGAGAACGGGACAGTATGGAAAGCAGTCACTCTAGCTCTAAGGACCAAGGGCCTCCCTATCTCCCACTGGCAGGAAGTCCTCTCAGATGTGCTCCATTCGATACGGTCGCTATTGTGTACTGCCACTAATGCCACGCCTCATGAACGAATGTTTGTCTTTCCCCGGAAATCCACCTCAGGCGTATCCATGCCGTCATGGCTCTCCACCCCAGGTCCAGTATTCGTGCGAAGGCATGTGAGGGGCCACAAGACGGACCCTCTCGTGGAGTCAGTGCACCTACTCCACGCCAACCCCCAATACGCGTATGTCCGGCACGCCGACGGATGGGAGGACACCGTGTCCATAAAAGACGTTGCCCCAGCCGGTAACGACAACAACCACGACAACAGCAGCAACAACGATCACAGCAACTCTTACCCACCCACTACTCTTTCATCACCCCCGGAAGAACATCGACCAATGGTACCCCCACCAACTACCCCTTCAACAACCCTGGCGTCGCCCCCGGCAGAGACCCAGGAGGCCACCGGGGACACCCAGCCGACACCCGCGGCACCACAACAGCCACGTCAGTCACAGAGGACTATCAAACCCCCGAACAGACTAAATCTATAGAAGGGGTGAATGTGGTGAAATATGCCATTCATCACTCATCTGTATTCTCTGTGTGATTGTGCCTGTGACTGTGGTTTAGTTTCAGTTTCATTTCCCTTACCTCAGTTCCGTTTCCTCACCTTGTATTGTATTGTGTGCAGGGCTCCGCCCATACCTGGCCCCTATGTAAGCAGGCTCAGCGTGCCTCACATCCAGTACTGCAGACCTCTGGATGGAAGACACCTCTCCACTGTGTGTTACCTTCTAAGTTAATAAAAGCCTTGTTTTGTTCCGCTAACATTGAGTCTCAGATTTATTGAGGCACATCAGACACCAGGGATAACTCCCCTGCTCTTCTTCCAAATAGTGCCACGGGATCTTTTTCCTCCACCTGAAAGAGCAGACGTGGCCTCGGTTTAACGTCTCATCTGAAAGACGGCACTGCACTGCGAGTGTCAGCCTAGCTTTATGTGCTTCAAGTCCCTGCAGTGGAACTTGAACGCACGACCTTCTGACTCAGAGGCAAGGGTGCTCCCCACTGAGCCATGGCTGACACTCCGTGAATCAACTGTGTTCCTCCCGACACTAGAAATTTCACTTGGCATTAAAAACCTGGTGAAACAAAAAAATTAATTCCACATACAATCAGGCGTTCCATTTCATGTTGACACACACCTTACTGTAGGTTGCATAGCCCCCCCATGAGGATTGTCGTCAAACAGCTGCGCTCTGTGAAATTCATTCAATAAATGATACGACAGTGTAATAAAACTGAGATAGAAATGTCAGTAGCTCGCTAAGGGCTATATATTGTTCTTTTAGTGGCATGCAGGTTAATAGTCCATATATTATCGAGGGATTTTAAAATGGTAGCTAATGACCAATTTGTTAGTGAGAGGAAACAGCCCATCCAATCAGGGGCCCACCAGTGATAATCATGTGCTCTCAATAATTAAACACACCAAGTGCCCTTTAATTTAAATAAATGGCAAGTCTAGCTGATGAGTGTGCAAATCCTACATGGAATAGCCGAGGGGAGACTCCATAAAGCGAGGTTCAGTGATCAGGACCCAGAGGTTCTTCACTGACAGTGTAATTCAGAGGCGGACTGGGCAGGAAAATCCAACGGCCTTTGACCCCGATGTAATTTTAACAATGCACCCAGCAGTGACCTTTGGACCCTGCCAATGAATGCGGGGTTAGTGGGGGGGGGGGAAGGTCACCTAATTTACATATGCCCCGTGGTTGGTCCTACTAATAGGCTAAAGGGATCAAGGGATATGGGGAGAAGGCAGGGACAGGGTACTGAGTTTGGATGATCAGCCATGATCTCATTGAATGGCGGAACAGGCTCGAGGGGCCGAATGGCCCACTCCTGCTCCTATCTTCTATGTTTCGATGTAATAGGGGCACCTCTCGGGCGCTCACCATAGGGACGAGGCAGAGGGTGCCAGGTCTGGGGTACGTGTCGGGGCCTACCTGCTCAGAAAACATCTAAGCACTGTGCCCTTTTCCTCCCCTCCCCCGCCCCCACCATCACCACCAGCCCTCCCGCCTTCTGCCTCATAAGGGGGCCGAGAAAAACGTTACAATCTCAAACTTGTGGCAAATCAGTCTCCCGCCTTATTACTTCACATTGCTGATATGTTTTAGGATAAACTTAACTGGAACAACAGGAGCAAGATGAGCGATGAGAGGGTTGTCCTATGAGGAGGGATTGAGTATTGAGTAGAATGGGCCGATACTCTCTGGAGTTTAGAAGAATGAGAGGTGATCTCAGTGTAACGTATAGGGGGAAAATTTCTGTTGCTTTGCGCCTCCCATTAGCGCCCCGAGGGGGCGCAAACGGGGCACAAAGCAACCAGCACCCGGGCACGGCGCCGCTAACGCCTCCCGAGAAATTCAGCAGGAGGTTAGCGGCGGCGGTAACCGTTAGCTCCCCGCGGTGCTGCACCTCCGCCGATGACATCATCGGCATGCGCAGCGCCTCGCTCGCAAACTTGGCACGCGCCCCCTGACCTACCACCGGATGCCATGTCTGACAGGGTCAGGGGGGGCATTCTTGGGGCAGGGGCGGTGATAATTAAAGGGCAGGTGCCGGCCTCATGCCAGCACCTGCCCCCTCCGGCCTCCTGCTGCGGGGTGCCGGCAATGCCGGGCTCTCTTGCCGGCTCCCCACTCCCCAGTGGTCCAACAGGGCCCCGGTGCACGCTGCACTAGGCCCCTCCCCTTTAATCAGGGGAGGGAGGCCTGCAGTACCCCGGTGCTACGTGCCGGCGCGTGTGGTGCTGCTGCACGTAGCGCCACGATATTCAATGGGAGCGCCCCAAGAGGGAGGGGGAGCGCTTCCAGTAGCCCCGCCTCCTGCTTGGGGCGCTACCATTGAAATTTGGGCCCGGGGGCATTAACGTTTTCGGGGTGCTAAAAGTAGCGCCCTGCCGAAGTTAGCACCCTGAAGGCAGCATGAGCCAATTTTCCCCCCATAAGATTCTGAAGGGGGATTGACAGGGTAGATGCTGAGAGGTTGTTTCCCCCTGGCTGGAGAGTCTAGAACTAGGGGGCATAGTCTCAGGATAAGAGGTTGGCTATTTAGGACCAAGATGAGGAGCAATTTCTTCACTCAGAGGGTTGTGAATCTTTGGGATTCTCTGCCCCAGAGGGCTGTGGATGCTGAATCGTTGAGTATATTCAAGGCTGAGATCGATAGGTTTTTGGACTTTAGAGGAATCAAGGAATATGGGGATCGGGCGGGAAAAGTCATAGTCATAGGCCTAGAAATTCAGTTGGGCGCGCCAGCCGTTAGCGCCTTAGGAGGAGTAGATCTCGAGCGCTAGGCGCTTAGCGCCCGGGCGCAGCGCGATCTGCGCCTCGCCCCAACTTCAGTAGACATTTAGCGCCGGCGCAAAGTCTTAGTGCGCGCCCTGCTGCGCGCGCAGATCATGACATCATTTTGTCGTGCAACGCCCTTTGTGCGCCCGGAACCGGAACTTCACTCGCGCCGCCCCATTGTGCGCCGGGTGGCCCTAACGACTGTGAAGTGGAACGGTACACAGCCGAGGCGGGCCGCGGGGAGCGCAAATTAAAGGGCACTTACCCTGCACTATAAAGGCCAGCCATTTTGCAGCATTCACTCTTGTGCAACGGTTTTTTGGAGAGAGACCAAGGAGGAGAGCTTACTGCTTTGGCCCAACACTAGGACAGGTATTTTTGGCTCAGGCCAGAGCTTAGCAATTATCTTTGCCTTCATTGAGATCTCAGTGTTTGCCAGCATATAATGGGGGCTGCATTGGGTGCCAACGCTGAGTTTCAGCCTTGTGCCGGAAGGGCTTACAGACGCCGTGAGAGAGTGGCAGCCCTGGCTAGACGCAGAGGGGGCAACAGGCGTCGCCAAGTGAGGCCTTACCCACCCAGGGTATACCGCCAGCAGTCCTCCGATCTGACCATGTCTGCCGCGCAGTGTTTTAGGAGGCTGCGATTCAGAAGGGAGGTGGTTGCAGACATCTGCCAGCTGCTGCACAGAGATCTGCGTCCACAGCTGATGCGCAGGACGTCTCTGTCGGTGGCAGTGAAGGTGACGGTGGCTCTCAACTTCTATGCCACCGGCTCCTTCCAATCCGCTGCTGGGGACATCGCTAACATCTCCCAGTTCGCCGTGCATTGCTGCATTCGCCAGGTGACCAATGCCCTTTTCAGAAGGAGACGTCAATTCATCTCCTTCCCCATGACCCTGGACAAGCAGCAGCAGCGTGCAGTGGGATTTGCAAGAATAGCGGGCTTCCCCATGGTGCAGGGCGCCATTGACTGCACGCATGTGGCTTTGCGGGCACCTCTGGAGCATGCCAAGGATTACCGCAACCGGAAGGGCTACCATTCCCTCAACGTACAGCTGGTGTGTGACCACAGGCAGCGCATCCTAGCTGTCAATGCCTGCTTTCCAGGCAGCAGCCACGATGCCTTTATCCTGCGACAGACAACTGTGGCTGACATGTTCCAGGCACAGCCTCACCCAAGAGGATGGCTTATCGGGGACAAAGGCTATCCTTTGTGTACCTGGCTCATGACCCCGCTCCGCGCGCCCACGACCCCTGCTGAAGAGGCATACAACGAGAGCCATCAAGCGACTAGGAACATCAGAGAACAAACAATCGGCGTCCTCAAGCAACGGTTCCGCTGTCTGGATCGCTCCGGGGGAGCCCTCCAGTATTCGCAGGAGCGAGTCTCCCAATTCGTCGTCGTTTGCTGCATGCTGCACAACCTGGCTATCCGCAGGACTCAGGCACTGCCACCTCACGTTGGACCACCACCTCAGGAGGAGGAGCAGGAGGAGCATGAGGAGGAGGAGGAGGAGGAGGAGTACCAGCCCAGGAGGGAGGCAGAAGGTCCAAGGGCCGCCCGTCGGCGGCTTATTGACCGTCACTTCTAGGCCCCCTGTCAGGGAATGGCTTGTGCCAATGAAAGAACATGATTGCAGCCGCTCCGCAAGCCGTCAGCTGGTTAAGGCAACAAACACTTCAAAGATCAAACATGGACAATGTGAATAAATAAAATGGCTTATTGTACAAACTCAGGGCCCTTCCCACATGAAAACCAAAAACAGACGAAACCCCCAAAAAACACTCACACACATGACTCACTCCCACAACCTGGGGAGCATTAACAAAAGATGTAAACAAAAATGGCCTTCATCCTCGGCCTTCACAAAACACACATTCCAGAAAACACAACATTTGGACACACCCTCTACTTAGTGGCCCGCGAGGGCGATGCCTTCTGCAAACTTTGGCGGCCCCTGCACGCCCTGCTGCTCCTCCTCAAAGTGAGGCCATTGGCTGCTGCAAGGCTGGGGGCAGGCTCCTGAGGGGCACATGTCATGATGGCAGATGCCCTTGGGGGTCGGCCTAGACGAGGTCTGGCCGTCGAGGGGCCGGCTGGTGAGTGCTGCAGCTGTGGCTGGCCAGCATCAGTCGCTGCAGCAGCTCCTGGCAGCTCCACTGGGGGAGTGGCAGTGGCGGCTGGAGGAATGGGGGCAAGCTGGCGGATGGCAGGCGCTCGCTGGTTGCCTGAGACACTGGCACTCGGCCGGGCCAGCACTGCAGCATGCGCACCAATCTGCCGAGGGACAGACCGCTGTGCTGCTGCAGCGCGCCGGGTGCCCTGGCAATGCCTGGCTGACACAGCGAGTGTGACAGCAGTGAGTGCCCGTGTTCACCTGTTCAGTGACCGCATCAGAGCAGCCAGTGACTGCACGGCACCACTGATCACCTGGCCACTCGCTGCCTGAGCTGCCCCGAATTCCGCCCGACTGGTGGCCTGTGAGGCCCCGAACTCGGTCACACTCCGAGACAGGGACTCGATGGCCTCAGGCAACCATGCCACTACCCCCATGAGCTCCGTGTGCCGGCGCTCCGAGTCCGCGGACAAGTCCTCGAGGCGGCGCATCTCCTCGGCGTTGGCCGTCTCCGGACTGGAGGCCGGACTCTCCCTCTGGGGAGAAGGCCGCCGAGCTGGCCGACCCTTCCTGCGTTGCTGGACACCGCTGGGCCCAGCAATTGGACTCCCCTCCGACCCTTCCCCCCTCTGGGGAGAAGGCCGCTGAGCTTCCACCCCCCTCCCGCGTTTCTGCAGGCCGCTGGTCCCAGGAGCTACCCTCCCCTCCGACACTTCCCCCACGCTCCCCTCCAGGGAAGACGTGTCCCCTACATTGGCATGGGTTGCCGCGGCTGAGGGTTCCCCTGATGGGCCGCCTTCCTCTTGCTCCTCCTCCTCCTCCTCTTCTGAGGGGCTGTCACTGGCAACTTCAGGGACCTCCTCCTCACCAGCTGAAAGCAGGAAGGCACAAGAGTAGCTTTAGAGTGAGGAGAGGGCATCAGCGAGGGATGCATGAGTGGTGGCATTCTGCGCATTGGTCGGACAGTGGCAAAGGATGTAGATCTGGTGCGCAAGTGGGACAAGAGAGGTCCAAAAGGTGATGTCCTTGCCATTGGTGCCCAGAACAGGGTCGGCATCTCCAGATGCAACGGGGCCAATCACCCGGGCACCCATGATACGCTCCACGCGATGTTGCAGCTCGGTGAGCGGCTGGATCTGGGGTCCGCCTCCCCCGGTCGCAGTCCGGCTCCTCTTATTATTGTCCAGCTTGGCCTGCAAGAGAAAGGACGGCCTCTAAGTACAGTGTGTAGCCCTGATCTTGTGTGCACTGCCTCCCATGGTCGAATAGCCTGGCCAGTGTGTAGCCCTGATCTTGTGTGCACTGCCTCCCATGGTCGAATAGCCTGGCCAGTGTGTTAAGTGCACAATGTGCAATTGATGTTCATGAGTGTCCCATAGCTGCTGCATGAGGGCTGGCCATTAGGGCTTTCAGGTCCCTTTGCCCATAATGTGAGGTGCACATGCAAGGATGAGGAGGACACTGGAAAGGGTACTCACCCTGACAATCCTGGCGAGGTCATTTAGCTTTTTGCGGCATTGGACACCGCTCCTGGGGACCTCGCTGTTGGCTGACACCTTGGTGGCGACATGCCTCCAGGCTCTCCGGTAGACGCGGGCCGGCGGCTTCCTGCCATTGTCCGGAAACAAAATATGGCGTCTCTTCTCCACAGCACCAACCAGCACCCTCAGATCAAGCTCTGAGAAGCGCTGCGCTCGTTCACGGGCCTCCTCCATGGTTTCAGGCGCTATTTGGGCCCAGCAGCAGTGTTCAGGCCTAGCTGCAGGGCTCCACTATCCAGGGCGTGGCAGCAGACCAAGTCGACCCTTCCCCCTTAAGAGCTGGCCGGCGCCAGGGTGTCTGCTGTCAATCAAGAAATGGCCGCACCTGCGCTGCGCCCGGCCTCGGCGCTCTCGCTCAGCACCTCCGACTTAGCGCCTAAAGAGAGGCGTGCATCGCCAGTTTTAGCGCTCGAGCAAACTCTTAGGGCGAAGCTAATGAATATCGGAGAAGTGGCCTCGAATTTGCGCCGGGCGCAAACTTTAGCAGCCGCCCGACTTTACCGCCCCAAAAGTGGCTATAATGAATTTCTGGGCCATAGAGTCATAACGGCACAGAAGGAGGCGCAAAGCAACAGAATTTTCCCCCCTATACGTTACAATGAGTTGACCTATCATTCGTCTAAACTCCAGAGAGCATAGGCCCAATCTACTCAATCTCTCCTCATAGGACAGCCCTCTCATCTCTCATCTTGCTCCTCTTGCCCTGTTGTTCCAGTTAAGTTTATCCTAAAACATAGCAGCAATGTGATGTAATAAGGCGGGAGGTTGATTTGCCACAAGTTTGAGATTGTAACGTTTTTTCTCGGCCCCCTTATGAGGCGGAAGGCGGGGGGGCTGGTGGTGGCCCATCGAGCCTGTGCCGGTGGAGCTGAGGCCGAAGATCAGCCATGATCTTAATGAATGGCGGAGCAGGCTCGCGGGGCCGTATGGCCGACTCCAGCTCCTATTTATTATATTCTTATGAAACGCCTTGAACTGAACACAGAGTTTGGGAGAACCAGCGTGCTGTAAGGCACATTCTGTGCTGCGTGCCATATGCTACCTTTCCGCACACTCTGGCTGTGCACAAATGTTGGTCGGGCGCAGAAAAAAAGGAATAGCCAAATGGAGCAGATAGTAATGCTGTCCCATCTGCTCTCTTCACAGATGTCTTCAGAACATTACCACTCACTTGGTGCTGAGCACCACAGTGCCGGTCAGCAGCAGTCCAGCGATAGATACCTGATGAGGTGGGATTGTTCATTGTTAATTTATCTTTCTAGCTAGCAGGTCTGAATTAATTAATTTCACTGATTTTTTAATTTATCCAAATTATATTTGGAAGCATGGCTACAAGGGGGCAAAGTGGGATTTTTCATTTATCATTCATTTTTTTTTTAGCCAGTGTGTTTGAATGATTCTTTTTAATTTATCCAGGTTTTGAGCGGAGTCCATCATTTATTTATTTTTTTAAAGGGAATTAGTTGCCTGAGAGAGGATTAATAAAAGATATGTAGTAAGCAGGATAGTGGGGTTAGACTGAGTGTCTCGTGTGGACAAAGACAGCAGCACAGATTTGATGGGTCGAATGGCCCATTTTTGTGCTGTAACATTCTATGATTTCATAATTCACACTTGGACTTTGTCAAGCAAAATCAGGCACGAGAAAGATTTCACTGACACTCACAGTGCAGTGTTGAGGGAGCTCTGCACTGTCGGAGGTGCCGTCTTTCGGATGAGATGTTAAGCCGAGGCCCCGTCTGCTCTCTCAGGTGGGCGTAAAAGATCCCAGGGCACTATTCCAAATAAGAGCAGGGGAGTTATCCCTGGTGTCCTGGCCAACATTTATCCCTCAATCAACATCACTAAATCGGATTATCTGTTCATTATCACATTGCTGTTTGTGGGAGCTTGCTGTGTGCATATTGGCTGCCGTGTTTCCTACATTACAACAGTGACTACACTTCAAAAGTGCTTAATTGGCTTTGGGATGTCTTGAGGTCATGAAAGGCGCTATAGAAATGTAAACCTTTCTTTTTCTTTTTCTTATTTACACGGGAGGAGACTCGTGTGGTATATAAAGACCAGCACAGATTAGTGGGGCCGAATGGCCTGTTTCTGTGCTGTATATTCTATGTAATATTTCCGGAGTCGATCTGAGCAATTGATTTTTTTTTATTCACCAGCTGCCCTTTTCTAAAAAGAAAACTAGTCCACCTCCCGTAGCGCTGCTCACAGTTAGTCAGAGGAAGCGTTGTGGAGTAAAATATCCGCTGGGGTTCTCCCGTGCTCCTGCGGAAACTTCGGTAGAAGGTTGGCGGAAACACCTGAGAAATTACGGCGGGCAATTGGGGGAACCCATGTGGAAATTCCAGGCACGTTATGTTAAACTTCTACAGGGCCTTGGTTAGGCCACACTTGGAGCACCACGCACAGTTCTGGTCACCATATTATAAGAAGGATATAGAGGCACTGGAGAAGGTGCAACAAAGGATTTACTAGGGATGATACCAGAACTGAGAGGTTATAATTATCAGGAAAAACTGAATGTGCTGGGGTTCTTCTCTCCAGAAAATACAAGGCTGAGGGGTGACCTGAGACGTAGAGAAGATGTTTCCACTGGTAGGGGAGACCAGAACTAGGGGCCATCAATATAAGATAGTCTCTAATAAATCCAATAGGGAATTCAGGAGAAACTTCTTTACCCAGAGAGTGGTGAGAATGTGGAACTCGCTACCTCAGGGATTGGTTGAGGCAAATAGTGTAGATGCATTTAAAGGGAGGCTAGATAAGCACATAAGGGAGAAAGCAATAGAAGAGTATGCTGATAGGGTGAGATGAAGAGGGTTAGATAAAAGTCAGCATAGGCCAGTCGGGCCGAAGGCCTGTTTCGGGCTGTGAACTCGATGTGATTCTACGTATCTTTTAGCTGTGTTTGTTGTAACTGGCCGAGGGAGGTAACAAGCCTGAAGGCTTTGTGTCTTAATGCGAGGAGCATTCGTAATAAGGTGGATGAATTGGCTGCGCAAATAGAGGTAAATGAATATGATTTGGTTGGGATTACGGAAATGTGACTCAAGGATGGCCAAGGCTGGGAACTCAACATCCAGGGGTATTCGATATTCGATATTCAGGAAAGATAGGCAAAAAGGAAAGGGAGGTGGGGTAGCATTACTGGTTAAAGAAGGGATTAACACAATTGTAAGGAAGGATATTAGCTCTGATGATGTGGAATCTGTATGGGTAGAATTGAGAAATACTAAGGGGCAGAAAACGTTAGTGGGAGTGGTATATAGACCTCCAAACAGTAAGGCGGAGGTTGCGGATGGCATTAAAAGGGAAATTAAAGAAGCGTGCAATAAGGACACAGCAGTCATCATGGGTGACTTTAATCTACATATAGATTGGGCTAACCAAATTAGTAACAATACTGTGGAGGAGGAATTCCTGGAGTGTTTACGGGATGGTTTCCTGGACCAACATGTCGAGGAACCAACCAGAGATCAGGTCATCTTAGACTGGGTATTATGTAACGAGAAAGGATTAATTAGCAATCTTGTTGTACGAGGCCCCTTGGGTCGGAGCGATCATAATATGATCAAATTCTTCATTAAGATGGAAAATGAAGTAGTTGACTCAGAGACTAGGATCCTAAATTTAAATAAAGGAAACTACGATGGTCTGAGGAGCGAGTTGGGTAGGATTGATTGGAGAAAGTCACTCAAAGGGTTGATGGTGGATAGGCAATGGCAAACATTCAAAGACCGAATGGATGAACTACAGAATTTGTTCATCCCAGTTTGGCATAAAAATAAAACAAAAAGGTGACTCAACCGTGGCTAACAAAGGAAATTAGGGATAGCATAAGATCCAAGGAGAGGACATATAAATTGGCCAGAAAAAGCAATAATCCTGAGGATTGGGAGCAGTTTAGGATTCAACAAAGGAGGACAAAGGGATTAATTAAGAAGGGGAAAATAGAATATGAGAGTAAGCTTGCAGGGAACATAAAAACTGATTGTAAAAGCTTTTATAGATATGTGAAGAGAAAAAGATTGGTGAAGTCAAGCGTAGGTCCCTTGTAGTCAGAATCAGGGGAATTTATAATGGGGAACAAAGAAATGGCAGACCAACTAAATACACATTTTGGTTCTGTCTTCACAAAGGAGCACACAAATAACCTCCCAGAGATGCCGGGTAACATAGGGTCTGATGAAAGGGTGGAACTGAAAGAAATCAGTATTTGTAGGGAAATGGTGTTAGGAAAATTGATGGGACTGAAGGCCGATAAATCCCCAGGGCCTGATACTCTACATCCTAGGGTACTTAAGGAAGTAGCCCTAGAAATAGTAGATGCATTGCTGGTCATCTTCCAGAACTCGATAGACTCTGGAACAGTACCCATGGATTGGAGGGTAGCTAATGTTAACGCACTATTCAAAAAAGGTGGTAGAGAAAAAGCGGGGAATTATAGACCGGTAAGCCTGACATCAGTAGCGGGGAAAATGCTAGAGTCCATTATAAAAGAAATGTAATAGCAGAGCACTTGGAAAGCAGCGACAGAATCGGACAAAGTCAACATGGATTTACAAAAAGTAAATCATGCTTGACTAATCTACTGGAATTTTTTGAGGATGTAACTGGTAAAATAGATAAGGAAGAACCAGTGGATGTGGTGTATTTGGACTTTCAGAAGGCTTTCGATAAGGTCCCGCATAAGAGATTAGTGTGCAAAATTAAGGCACATGGGATTGGGGGCAAGGTATTGACTTGGATAGAGAACTGGTTGGTGGATAGGAAGCAGAGAGTTGGAATAAACGGGTCATTTTCCGAGTGGCAGGCAGTGACTAGTGGGGTACCGCAAGGATCGGTCCTAGGGCCCCACCTGTTCACAATATACATTAATGATCTGGACGAGGGAATTGGATGTAATATCTCCAAATTTGCAGACAACACAAAGCTGGGTGGGAGGGTATGCTGTGAGGAGGATGTCGTGAAACTCCAGTACGACTTGGACAGGTTGGGTGATTGGGCGGAAACATGGCAAATGCACTATAATGTGGAAAAATGTGAGGTTATCCACTTTGGTGGCAATTATTTGAATGGCAATAGATTGGGAGAAGGGGAAGTGCAAAGAGACCTGGGTGTTCTTGTGCACCAGTCGCTGAAGGTAAGCATGCAGGTGCAGCAGACGGTTAAGAAGGCAAATGGTATGTTGGCCTTCGTAGCAAGAGGGTTTGAGTACAGGAACAAGGATGTCTTGCTGCAGTTGTACAGGGCCTTGGTGAGACCGCACCTTGAGTATTGTGTGCAGTTTTGGTCGCCTTATCTGAGGAAGGACGTTCTTGCCATGGAAGGAGTGCAGCGAAGATTCACCAGGCTGATACCTGGGATGGCAGGAATGACGTATGAGGAGAGATTGTGTTGATTGGGCTTATACTCGCTGGAGGTTAGAAGAATGAGAGGGGATCTCATTGAAACTTATAAAATTCTGTCAGACCGGGTACTGAATTTGGATGATCAGCCATGATCTCATTGAATGGCAGAGCAGGCTCGATGGGCCGAATGGCCTACTCCTGCTCCTATCTTCTATGTTTCTATGTTTCTATGTAACAGCACCACCTCTGGGCCAAGCAAGAATGACAGGCACGCTCACAATATTGGGCGGGATTTTCGGCAGGGCCTGTCTGCGGGCGCGCCCAAAGACGGAGTCCTCGAGGATCGCTAGAAATTGGCATAACCGGGGAAAAGCTGCCGACGCCTGTCACGGTCTCCGCAGGCAGCTCGGCCGAGGGACGGCTTCAATTCCAGGCCGCCAGTAGCCCTCAGTTGAGTCCCTGCCCCTGCTGGCACCACGTTAAAAGTTTATTAAAAAATGTGCCTACCTTTTCGGTGCTGGCGGCTGGCGGAACGAGGACTCATTTCTACCCCATTGCTTTATTGCCGGGTAACAGAATGGCCTACTCCTGTTCCTAACTAACAGCACCACCCTATGGCAGAAAGAAGAATAGCAGATATTACCATTGCTATCACCGTTGCCGTGTTACCCAAACTTCAAAGCTACCAAATGTTGAGTTGGTAATTTTAAAATTCTATAAATATGTTGAGGCAAAGAATTTTATTTTATTAGCCTGTTTAAATGGAAGGGCTTTAACTTACTATTAATTTCCATTTTTTTAGACAACCCTTACAGATCCAAGGGCAATTTCTGAGTGGATAATTTTTCAATTATACATGAGCAATTTTATCAGTTGTTTTATGTTTCATATAAATGATCCCGGGATGTGTTATCTTTTTGCGTCATTCGCCTAAAACCACAGGAGAGCGGGGTACATGATTTTTTTTTCTCTTTTTTGCCTGTGTGCGACACCACAGGCAATGAGCTAGTCAGCTAAGTGTCAGTTTGGCTCAGTGGGTAACACTCTCACCTCTGAGTCAGAAGCTGTGGGTTCTTCTCACCATGGAGTTATAGAATCATACAATCTTACAGCACAGAAGGAGGCCATTCGGCCCGTCGTGTCTGTGCCGGCTCTTTGAAAGAGCTCTCCAATTAGTCCCACTCCCCCCTGCTCTTTCCCCCATAGTCCTGCAAATTCCTCCCCTTCAAATATTTATCTACGGTCCGAGATGCCCCGTTGCCCTCGGCATTATCGACCCACACTTACTGCAATTTGCCTAGGAACACTAAAAGGAATAACAGCAATGATTAAAATAGAGGAAAATGCAAGCCCAAAGTTTCTGAAGGCCAGACCAGTGCCTTATGCGATCAGACCAGCTGTTGAAGCAGAGCTGGAAGGGTTGGAACGTTCAGGAGTACTGTCCAAAGTGGACTGGAGCGAGTGGGCTACACCCATCGTTCCCGTAATGAAGAGGTCGTTGAGTAATACGCCTGGGGAACCAAAGAAGGTCCGCATCTGTGGGGATTTTAAGGTGACAGTGAACCCAGTCCTTCACACGGGACAATATCCGCTTCCACGAATTGAGGATATTTTCGCCTCGCTATCTGGAGGTAAACGCTTCACCAAAATTGATCTAGCCCAGGCGTACTTGCAAATGGAGGTAGAAGAAGCTTCTGGGCAGCACGGTGGCATAGTGGTTAGCACTGTTGCCTCACAGCGCCAGGGACCCGGGTTCGAATTCGGCGCTCGGGTGACTGTCTGTGTGGAGTTTGCACATTCTCCCCGTGTTTGCGTGGGTTTTCTCCGGGTGCTCCGGTTTCCTCCCACAGTCCAAAGATGTGCAGGTTAGGTTGATTGGCTATGATAAATTGACCCTTATTGTTAGGGGGATTAAAATATGTGGGGTTACGGGGATAGGGTGGGATATGTGTTGGTGTAGGGGTTACGGGGATCGGGTGGGATATGTGTCGGTGCAGGCTCGATGGGCCGAAATGGCCTCTATCTGCACTGTGGGGTTTCTGTGATTCTGTGATTCTGTGAAGCTTCGAAACAATACCTTACGATCAACACTCATAAAGGTCTCTATCAATACAACCGGCTGGTGTTCGGAGTAGCCTCAGCTCCGGCTATCTGGCAAAGGGTGATGGATCAGGTCCTGCAAGGGATTCCAGGGACCCAGTGTTATTTGGACGATATCTTGGTCACGGGCGAAAATGACAGTGATCACCTCGCCAACTTGGAGAAGGTGCTCACCAGATTAAAGGAGTATGGGCTACGAGCTAATCGCCACAAGTGCGAGTTTTTCCAGAAACAGATCTCGTATTGTGGCCACGTCATCGATGAAGAGGGGTTACATAAGTCCCCTGAAAAGATTGAGGCAGTAGTTAAGGCTCCAGCACCGGAAAATGTGTCACAACTGAGGTCGTTCCTCAGGCTGGTAAACTACTACCACAAGTTCTTACCAAATTTGTCCACGGTATTACACCCACTGAACACCCTACTGCAAACAGGGGTACCATGGAAGTGGGATGACGAACGTAGACGAGCTTTCCAGAAGTGTAAACAATTGATCACATCAAAAGAGGTGTTGGCCCATTTCAACCCAGCACTACCAATTCGTTTGGCATGTGATGCATCACCCTATGGTATTGGAACGGTGCTGTCGCACAAATTCCCAGACGGGTTGGAGAGGCCAGTAGCCTTTGCGTCTCGGTCACTAACCTCAGCCGAGCGCAACTACGCCCAGGTTGACAGGGAGGCCCTCAGCCTATTATGGGGAGTAAAAAAATTCAACCACTATCTGCATGGGCAGAAGTTCACCTTGCTGACTGACCACCAACCACTTGTCTCCATCTTTTATCCTAAGAAGGGCATTCCAGTGATGACTGCACAACGGTTACAAAGATGGTCCCTGTTTCTAGGGGCGAATCAATATGAAATTGAATATAAAGGCACGAAACAGCATGGGAACGCTGATGGGCTATCGCGCCTGCCAGTGCCTACTGTGGAGGAAGCACCAGCAGTGGACCCTATCGAGATATTTTATTCATCAATAATTGAACGATTGCCAGTAACGAACGCGGATATAGAGAAGGAGACCCGCAATGATCCGACGCTGTCTCGGGTATATGATTTGATGGTGAGGGGATGGCCAACACATGGCGACTCACTGTTGCCAGCATTCTCATCCAGAAGAGAACAGCTGTCAGTATGCCAGGGGACAGTGATGTGTGGATCCAGAGTGGTGATTCCGCCCAAGTTAAGGGAGAGAGTGCTAAATGAGCTACATGAAGGTCATCTGGGGGGAGTGAAAATGAAAAGCCTTGCTAGGGCTTATGTGTGGTGGCCGGGAATCGATCAACAAATCGAAGACCTAACTAAGAGCTGCTTAGGATGCCAGAAGGTCCAAAATGCCCCACCACATGCCCCTCTACACCCATGGGAGTGGCCCTCCTCTCCATGGCAACGGGTGCATATTGATTTCGCTGGTCCATTCATGGACTCAATGTTCTTAATAGCAGTGGATGCTCATTCAAAGTGGCCTGAGGTGATAAAAATGTCTTCAACCACTGCAGAGAAAACGATTGTAGTCCTACGGACCATATTTGCCAGAAACGGTTTGCCAGAGCAGATTTGCTCTGATAATGGACCACAGTTTGTGTCCGAAGAGTTTCAAAAATTTATGAGAAGGAATGGGGTAAGGCATTACACATCCACCCCGTATCATCCAGCCACAAATGGATTGGCTGAGAGGTTCATACAAAACTTTAAGAAGGCGATAAAGGCCATGTGCGATGATGAAATTCCACTACAGCATAAGATGGACAATTTCTTATTAGCCTACCGAAACGCGACACATGCAGTTACCAACCAGACCCCGGCCATGATGTTCTTTAACCGAAGGTTGAGATCTCGTCTGGACTTGCTCAGACCAAATGTGCGAAGAAATGTTGAGGACAAACAATTCCAGCACATCAGTGAGAAGCCGACAAGGAGCTTCATTGTAGGGCAACCAGTCTTGGCCCGTGACTATCGAACAGAGAAATGGCAACCCGGAATGATATGCACAAGGCAGGGGCCATTAATGTACACAGTGGATGTCGGGGAGAACATTGTGAGACGCCACGTCGATCAGATCTTAGCGTCACAGGAACGCATCAACCCCATGTCTCGAGTACCTGGGGATGAACCCGACATACCGGTAGCATCTACCTCAGAACCAGTAGCAGTGGAACTCGATGAACTACCCGATGAAAGGGGGTCAGAATCGCCTCTACACCAAGAACAAGAACCTCAGGAAAGGCGCTATCCCGAAAGGGTCAGGAAGCCGCCCCAAAGACTGAATCTATAAATGGACTATTGTTGTTTAATGTACATGTTAAAGTGTTAATTGTTATTTGAATATTAGGGGTACTACTAATCTAAAAGGGGAGGAATTGTAGTGTATGTGCCTTTAAGACAGAACTACTTTTACAGCTCCTGTATACTGTAGTACCGGCAGTGACCACACCTGTATATAAGCTTTGCGCATGCCTCTGTACCCCCAGTCTTGAGACTACCCTCCTCCAGTAAATGCCTGTTTGTTGTTAAGTTACAGCATCCGTGTGGTTATTGAAAAACAGCATACCCTCAGAATCACGGATCTAACAAACAGCTTTCAACATCATTCCGCCTTTGAAACTGACCGCAACTTTGGGATTTGGATGTATAAGGCAAATGGAGTGTTGGCCTTTATTGCAAAGGAAATGGGGCATAAAAGTAGGGAAGTCCTGTTACAACTGTACAGGGCGTTGGTGAGACCACACCTGGAGTACTGCGTACAGCTTTGGTCTCCTTATTTAAGGAAGGATATACTTGCATTGGAGGCAGTTCAGAGAAGGTTCACGAGGTTGATGCCGGAGATGAAGGGGTTGTCTTATGAAGAAAGGTTGAGCAGGTTGGGCCTATACTCATTGGAGTTACATAGAAGAAACATAGAAGATAGGAGCAGGAGTAGGCCATTCGGCCCTTCGAGCCTGCTCCGCCATTCAATGTGATCATGGCTGATCATTCAAATTCAGTACCCTGTCCCTGCCTTTTCCCCATATCCCTTGATCCCTTTAGCCTCAAGAAATATATCCAACTCTTTCTTGAATATATTTAATGAACTAGCCTCCACCGCCCTCTGTGGCAGAGAATTCCACAGGTTCACCACTCTCTGGGTGAAGAAATTCCTCCTCATTTCAATCCTAAATGGCTTACCCCTTATCCTTAGACTATGACCCCTGGCTCTGGACTCCCCAGCCATCAGAAACATCCTTCCTGCATCTAGTCTGTCCAGGCCTGACAGAATTTTATAGGTTTCGATGAGATCCCCTCTCAATCTTCTAAACTCCAGTGAGTATAAGCCCAATCGACACAATCTCTCCTCATACGTCATTCCTGCCATCCCAGGTATCAGCCTGGTGAATCTTCGCTGCACTCCCTCCATGGCAAGAACGTCCTTCCTCAGGTAAGGTGACCAAAACTGCACACAATACTCAAGGTGCGGTCTCACCAAGGCCCTGTACAACTGTAGCAAGACATCCTTGTTCCTGTACTCGAACCCTCTTGCTACGAAGGCCAACATACCATTTGCCTTCTTAACCGCCTGCTGCACCTGCATGCTTACCTTCAGCGACTGGTGCACAAGAACACCCAGGTCTCTTTGCACTTCCCCTTCTCCAAATCTATTGCCATTCAAATAATAATCTGCCTTCCTGTTTTTGCCACCAAAGTGGATAACCTCACATTTTTCCACATTATAGTGCATTTGCCATGTTTCCGCCCAATCACCCAACCTGTCCAAATCGTACTGGAGTTTCACGACATCCTCCTCACAGCATACCCTCCCACCCAGCTTTGTGTTGTCTGCAAATTTGGAGATATTACATCCAATTCCCTCGTCCAGATCATTAATGTATATTGTGAACAGCTGGGGCCCTAGGACCGATCCTTGCGGTACCCCACTAGTCACTGCCTGCCACTCGGAAAACGACCCGTTTATTCCAACTCTTTGCTTTCTGTCCACCAACCAGTTCTCTATCCAAGTCAATACCTTGCCCCCAATCCCATGTGCCTTAATTTTGCATGCTAATCTCTTGTGTGGGACCTTATCGAAAGCCTTCTGAAAGTCCAAATACACCACATCCACTGGTTCTCCCTTATCTATTTTACCAGTTACATCCTCAAAAAATTCCAGTAGATTGGTCAAGCATGATTTACCTTTTGTAAATCCATGTTGACTTTGTCCGATCCTGTCACTGCTTTCCAAGTGCTCTGCTATTACATCTTTTATAATAGACTCTAGCATTTTCCCCACTACCAATGTCAGGCTTACCGGTCTATAATTCCCCGCTTTTTCTCTACCACCTTTTTTGAATAGTGGGGTAACATTAGCTACCCTCCAATCCATGAGTACCGTTCCAGAGTCTATCGAGTTCTGGAAGATGACCAGTAATGCATCTACTATCTCTAGGGCCACTTCCTTAAGTGCCTTGGGATGTAGACCATCAGACCCTGGGGATTTATTGGCCTTCAGTCCCATCAATTTTCCTAACACCATTTTCCTTTTTAGTTTAGAAGAATGAGAGGGGATCTTATTGAAACATATAAGATTCTGAAGGGGCTCGACAGGGTAGATGTAGAGAGGATGTTTCCCCTCGTGGGGGAATCTAGAACTAGGGGGCACAATTTCAGAATAAGGGGGCACCCTTTAAAATCAGAAATGAGGAGGAATTTCTCCTCTCAGAGGGTCGTGAATCTTTGGAATTCTCTTCCCCAAAGAGCTGTGGAGGCGGAGTCATTGAATATATTTAAGGTGGAGATAGACAGATTTTTGAACGATAAGAGAGTCAAGGATTATGGGGAGCGGGCAGGGAAGTAGAGTTGAAGCCAAGATCAGATCAGCCATGATCTTATTGAATGGCGGAGCAGGCTCGAGGGGCCGAATGGCCGACTCCTGCTCCTACGTCTTATGTTCTTATTTAGCACCTGCATAACCTAAGGCGGCAATCCTGAAGTTGCAGTCTGTCATACACTGCTCCGACACAGGCTGCACTGTGACCGCACCCCTGCCCCCCCCCCCCCCCCCACCACCGCCAGCCCTCACAGAGCCGGCAATCAGTGAAATCTCTCAAATCAGGGAAACTGACGAAAACTTCGGCTCTTCCGCAGTAATCACACTCTTAAATTCCCCACTAAAAGTTCGGCCCAAAGGGATTAGGTGTAACCGAGATTTTAACAGCGTATTGACGTTAAACAAAGGTTAAGGCCCGGAAAAACTAATTTTAATTTTGTCCAGTGCCAAATTTATCCATTTTAATAAAAATTAAAAATTTTAAGATATTTAAAAAAAAAAGTTAAATTTTCCCCATGTGAGAGCCCCAATCTCGAACCTTTTTAAAAATTTAGAATTTGCGGAGCTTACCCACTTCCTTGTTCGCTGTCTGTGAGAATTCTGCCTTTTGATTGGCTGTTCAGACAGCCTGTCGATGTCACAGCAGCTCCTCGCTGGGAATCCCCATTCATTTGCATTGATTTCAACTACGCGTCGCAATCCCAAAATTCTCGTCACAGAGATTGCGTGATCTTTGTGGGAAGCTTACTTTGGGGCCAGCGGCGAGCGCCTTTGCTTCGCCGGGGACCGCAAGACCCTACCTCAATTTGGAAAAAGGTCATGAACCTGTAAAGTTCTTTTCTGGATACAGATGCTTACTGACCTTGCTGTGTATTTCCGACCTTTTCTGGTTTTGATTCGGATTTCCAATATTTGCAGTATTTCTTTCCTTGTCATTTGTAATTTCAGGGTCACAGTGTTCATCAGTATTTAGATTTGTCAATCCGACTGGGCAAAAAGGCGCCAGTTGATTTTAATTTTGGCTTGAAATTTGTGCTGCTAAAAATTACTGAGATAGAAATAAGATTTGCTGATTAAGAATTTTTCATTTCATGCAATAGTGATGAACATTGAATTTTAATTTCTTGGTGTAACTTTCTTCTTTGTTGCTGTATTTTATTTAGAGCCTCTTTTAGAGCTATCAGCTCCTTAGCCCCACCAAGAGGAATATCATAATGCATACAAGGTAATGCAATGTTGTACATTTTGGTAAGAAGATTAAGGAGGTCGCATACTCCTTGGAAAATATGTGTCTAAATGGGGCAGGGGAGCAAATGGATCTGGGGGTAAAGATACACAAATCACTAAAAGTAGGCTAATAAGGCCATAAAAAGGGTAAACAAAGCACTGGGGTTCATTTCTGGAGAGATAGGATTGAAAAGCAGATAAATGATGTTAAACTTGTACAAAACCTTGGTTGGACCGCACTTGGCGTAATGTGAACAGTTCAGGTCTCCATATTATAAAAAAGGACATAAAGGCACTGGAAGATGATGCTACATCATGGCCCCAAGTAGTGGCACAGGTCAATAAGGCCAATAAAAAAGGCAAACAACGGACTCGAGTTTATTTCTACGTGATGCTGTGTAATACCTTGAAGTTTAATCCATTTCTAAAAAAGCATTGTTGTTTTAAGAGGACTGTCTAGCTGACAGATGACTACAGTGAGTGGAATACTTAACATTACTTAGCGTAGCATGTTTGGTATCAGCTAATGACAGATGGGAAGAGTTCAACTTCAGATTGCTCTGTTAAGCTAGGTGTTAATCCAATACTGCTGTACCAATGATTCGCAAGGCATGATGGACTACTTGACATGCAGTGAATAGTTTAAATGTAAAAACTGATGCAGGACTGTGGGAATGCAGTACAAATAGATAAGAAAGGACAAGAACAGAATGTTTAGATAACTGATGGAGACAGTCTCATGGTCGAATTTTGTTGAAAGTTAAAAGTGAATTTTAAACAGAGCTCTGTAAAAAGAAACAAATGACTTGTGCAGCGTGTGATCGCCTAGTTTTCTGTATTCTCATGATGACTTGCAATTTATGAAAATGTATAAATATTGTAGCCCAGTGAGTCTAGGGGCTCACTCTTCGGGAGGCATACTTGTGTGTAGACACAAAGGGTTTCTCAGAGTGAAGTCCAGGTACCTTAATAAAACTTTACTTATTTTACAGTTTCTGACTTTGTGTATTACTGAGAAAGTGATAGACTGACTGGCGTGTTTAGTCTCCTAAAGCAGCCCAAGTTAGGGGTAGATCCTCCTCACAGAAGCGAGGGGTTAACAATTCTGGCGACGAGGATGGGATATTGTTTGGGTCCTTTCTGAGAGCAGGACTTTTTCATCTGGTGTCAGAATGTGCCCTAAGTATGTTACATGCTTTTTGCAAAATTGAATCTTTGCTTTTGATACTACATACCCTTCCCTTGACAAATGGTTCAAAATGAATTTTGTATCTATTTGACAATCCATCGCTGTTGCCGGGACTGAGCTGAAGCTATTAATCCCCCCAATCTCACCAACGTTTGAGTGATAATTTCATCATCCTCTGATGCTTCATCGTATGGCAATTGTTCAAAAGCTTGTTTCGTAATTAACATATCCTGCTCTACTTTATCCACAGCTGCCTTCGCATCTTTAGCCGATTTCTCAGCCATCGGGTACATTCTCATTTCGTAATTCATTGCACATTGCACATTCGTTGACACACACACGCACCATGCAACTTCAATCACAACATCTAGCCGCAGTCATGATCACGAGAGAGAAAGAGAGAGAGAGAGAGAGAGAGATGTAATGATAAAGAGGTTAACAATTCTGGTGATGAGGATGGGATTCCAAAGCACTTCGGTCCAAACCACAACAGTCTAGGCTGACGAGTCACTTTCGGACGACTGAGCAACTAAGTGGCCACAGGTAAGATTTTTACCTTTTTGCTCTGTCTGTTACGAAGTGACTTGCCGCATTTGCTGTGATCCTGGCCTTGTGCCGACGGAATCTTTAGGTAAGAATTCGAGATAACACACTTTCTCAAAGTCAGAAGTTTTAGGTTAAAAGTCCTTTGGGTTCGAGTCCCATAAAGTTTTAGGTTAAAGTCCTTTGGGTTCGAGTCCCATAAAGTTTTAGGTTAAAGTCCTTTGGGTTCGAGTCCCATAAAGTTTTAGGTTAAAGTCCTTTGGGTTCGAGTCCCATAAAATGTGTTATACAGGTTATATTCCTTTGGGTGAAAGTCCCATAAAGTGTGTTATAGAGGTTATGGCCTAGAAATTGGGTATAGCCCCGCCAGCTCGTTTGCGCCGTAAATTTTGCGCCCGCTGCGGAGCCAGTTGTGCCCGCCCCATATTCACTTTCAGCGCCCCAAAGCGGAAGCGGGCGCTGTTCCAGGGTTTGGCCGCCCCGCTTGGGGCGCTGAAAGTGAATTTCAGCGCTGCCGGTCCCGCTGTGCCACCCGATGCGGTGCGGCAGGCTGCTGTACTGCAGGCCTCCCCCTTCTCTTAAGGGGGAGGTGCCTGCAACGGCCGGAGCCCCGATTGCAAGTGCCAGCAAAAGAGCCCGGCACAACGGAGAAGTGCCGGGCTCCACTGAAACCAGCCGGCAATGCCGCGGGGGGGGGGGGTGGAGGAGGCCGGGGAAGGAGGTGCGGGCAGGCGGCTGCCGAAAAAGCGGCCGCCCCGCACCTCCACCTTAACTTGCACCGCTAAGGCTGCAGTAAGGACCCGGTCTCCCGATGTTGTTAGCGCCCGCCACGGAAGAGGCGGCCGCTACTGAAGATGGGGATCGGCGTGGTTTCGGGCGGTACTGGGGCACTGCGCACACCGATGACGTCATCGGTGCCGGCGCAGCGCTACCGGCTAACGCCGATGTTAGGGCCCACCTAATTTCGGGCGCGACGCAACTTCCGGCGCAACCCACTCTTTCGCCCCTAATTGGGCGCAAACGCAACTGAATTTCTAGGCCTATATTCCTTTGGGTGAAAGTCCCATCAAGTGTGTAAAGGGTTAAGCGCATTAAACCGGTTCGCAAGTACGTACACAAATTGGAAAAAAAATCAAGTACGTACTAAGAGTGGGAAAATGGGGGTAGGAAAAAATAAGAGTGGGGAAAATGGGGGCAGGAAATATAATAATTGAACAAAATAAGAAAAAAGGGGAAAGAAGATAAACTTAAAGCTTTACCGACATGGAAGTTATTAACATCTGTGCCGAGACAAATAAAACACAAGATTTGCTGAGTGAAAGGATCCTAAAAAAAAAATGCTGGAATTTCAGTTTGTGTGAAAGTGTGTGTTAAAGTATGACTGTTTTTCTGAATGTTTAAGAAGTTACAGTATTTCTTTTGTCTGAAAAGTCTGTCTTTAAAAGAAACTTACATTTGTGCCAATGGGCCTGCAAGAAGCTTGTAAATCAAAGTCAAATACAGGCAGGTAACCATCACAGGTGTTGCTATAAAGAAGCTGTGCAACTATTTGATCTATTAAAACATGATTGTAAGATATCAACAAGGAGATGGATAGGAAGAAAGAACCTACATTTATATAGTGCCTTTCATATCCTCAGGATGTCCCAAATTGCTTTGCAACCAATGGATTACTATTGAAGTTGCAGTCACTGTTGTTATGTGTTTTTTTATTCGCTTATGGGATGTGGCGTCGCTGGCAAGGCCAGCATTTATTGCCCATCCCTAGTTGCCCTCGAGAAGGTGGTGGTGAGCCGCCTTCTTGAACCGCTGCAGTCCGTGTGGTGAAGGTACTCCCACAGTGCTGTTAGGGAGGGAGTTCCAGGATTTTGACCCAGTGACGATGAAGGATCAGCGATATACTTCTAATCAGGATGGTGTGTGACTTGGAGGAGAACTTGGAGGT